>NC_080541.1:227292900-227307900 GCF_028640845.1 Ahaetulla prasina | reverse complement strand
CGCCTGCAAGCAAACAGCTCAGAGAACAGGGCCTCTGGTGGCTCAGCAGACTAAGTCTGTCTGGTTATTAACACAGCTGCTTGCAATTATTGCAGGTTCAAGCCCCACCAGGCCCAAGGTTGACTCAGCCTTCCATCCTTTATAAGGTAGGTAAAATGAGGACCCAGATTGTTGGGGGCAATAAAAGTTGACTTTGTATACAATATACAAAGGGGCCGTGGTAGCTCAGGCTGTAAGAAGCCTGTTATTAAAACACAGCAGCCTGCAATTACTGCAGGTTCAAGCCCCACCAGGCCCAAGGTTGACTCAGCCTTCCATCCTTTATAAGGTAGGTAAAATGAGGACCCAGATTGTTTGGGGGGCAATAAGTTGACTTTGTAAATATACAAATAGAATGAGACTATTGCCTTATACACTGTAAGCCGCCCTGAGTCTTCGGAGAAGGGCGGGATATAAATGTAAATAAAATTTAAAAAAATAAAATAAATAAAATAAATAAATAAATAAAATAAATAAAAAATAAAATATACAAATGGAGGAAGACTATTGCTTAACACAGTGTAAGCTGCCCTGAGTCTTCGGAGAAGGGCGGGGTATAAATGCAAATAAAAAAAACAAAAACCCAGCAAGGACCCTGTAATATCAAAATTCCAGTTCCTTTCTTAAGCTTCTTTTAATGGCTCACCAGCTGCCCATTCATTCTTAGCTTAATCCTGGCTTAGTAGGGCATGTAAACCCAGTTTACATCTCCTCCCCTGCTCCGTAACCACTTCTTCCTTTGGATGTCGGCTTGCTGTGGGCAACCCACAAGCTCTCTTCTTTCTCCCCCCCCCTCCTCCCCTCTGCAGGTCTCTTCTGTTCCTCTGGGTCGTGATGGCTGCAGGAACGGTCTTTGGGGTCTACAACATGGCCATGGCTGTGCTGAGCCCCTGCCCCCTCTTGCAAGCATCCAACTGGGGAGATGCCCTGATTGTAAGTCGGCCACTCGATCGCTTCCTGCGGGTGGGAAATACGAGGGGTTGGATGTAAAAAAGATGCTGAGACTCTAGAAAGAGTGCAGAGAAGAGCAACAAAGACGATTAGGGGACTGGAGGCTGAAACATACAAAGAATAGTTGTAGGAACTGGGTATGTCTAGTTTAATGAAAAGAAGGATTTAGGGGAGACATGATAGCAGTGTTCCAATATCTCAGGGGTTGCCCCAAAGAAGAGGGAGTCAAGCTATTCTCCAAAGCACCTGAAGGCAGAACAAGAAGCAATGGGTGGAAACTAATCAAGGAGAGAAGCAACCTAGAACTAAGGAGAAATTTCCTGACATTGAGAGCAGTTAATCAGTGGAACGACTTGCCTCCAGAACTTGTGAATGCTCCAACACTGGAAGTTTTCAAGAAGAGACTGGACAACCATTTGTCTGGAATGGTATAAGGTTTCCTGCTTGAGCAGGGGGTTGGACTAGAAGATCTTCAAAGTCCCTTCCTACTCTGTCATTCTGCTTGTTTGAGTTTTTCACACTGGAAATTTTTAAGAAAATGTTGGATAGCCATTTGTCTGAAATGGTGTAGGGTTTCCTGCCTGGGCAGGGGGTTGGACTAGAAGGCCTCCAAGGTCCCTTCCAGCTCTGTTGTTGTTGTTGCTGTTGTTGTTGTTATTCGCACAGCATGATGGACTTTGTGGTACCATGTCTGCAGAGAACTCAGCCATACTCTCTCCGAAGGTGTCATCTGAACCAGACCAACAGCTCGAGCCACGGAGAGGGTCCTCGGCTTACGACCGCAATTAAGGCTCAGTAAAATTCCATTCCGTTCCGTTCCTCAACTTACGACGGTTCACTTAGCAACCGAAGTTACAACGGCACTGAAAAAAGTGACTTAGAACCGTTTTTCATGCTTACGGCCGTGGCAGCATCCCTGTAGTCCCGTGATCCAAATTCAAGTGCTTGGCCACTGACTCGTACTTATGACGGTTGCAGCATCCCGGGGGCCACGTCCCGTGGTCGCCTTTTGCGAACTTCCGACGAGGAAAGTCCACCGGGAAACCAGATGCACTTTCTTAACCTAAGAACGGCAGTGATTCACTTAACAACGGTGGCAAGAGAAGTCGTAAAACGGGGCAAAACTCACTTAACAAACGTCTCAGGTAGCAACAGACGTTCTGGGCTCCGTCGCGGTCGTAAGTCGAGGGCCGCCTGTAGTTCTTGACTTACAGTCCTTCATTTAGTGACCGTCTGAAGCTACAGCGGCACTGAACAGACGGGAGCTATGACCGATTCTCACACTTACGACTGTCGCAGCCTCCTCGTGGTTATTAAATCACTTAACCGCTGCAGTGATTTGCTTAAATATGGGGGCAAAAAGGATGTAAACCGGGCACAACTCATATAACTGCCTTGCATAGAATAAAATAGAATAGAATTTTTATTGGCCAAGTGTGATTGGACACACAAGGAATTTGTCTTGGTGCATATGCTCTCAGTGTACATCAAAGAAAAGATACGTTCATCAAGGTACAACATTTACAACACAATTGATGGTCAATATATCAGTGTAAATCATAAGGATTGCCAGCAACAAGTTACAGTCATACAGTCATAAGTGGAAAGAGATTGGTGATGGGAACGATGAGAAGATTAATAGTAGTGCAGATTTAGTAACTAGTTTGACAGTGTTGAAGGAATTATTTGTTTAGCAAAGTGATGGCCTTCGGGATGTTGGAAGAAATATCCATCTGGGTTCAGTTCCAAGTGGGGACAAAGACACTGGAAACATGGAGGCTGCTTGGAAAGATGGTTTAATGGTAGTCAGGATCACATGGCTTGAGATCCTGAACAGAAAAGGGCTGAGATCCTGTGTGCTCCCTGGATTTTTATTCCGCATGATTATGTCAGAACAAATTGGAAAATGCAGAAGCAGGAATCCCGTGAATTGCAATTCTAATATATTTTTTAAGTTTACCGTATTTTTCAGACTATAAGACGTACTTTTTGGTCTCCCAAAAGGGAGCGAAAATGTCTGTGCGTCTTACAGACCGAATATTGCTGAAGCCCCACCCACCGACCAGCTGTTTTTTGGGGCTCTGCACACCCCGTTTTCGGGCCTTTTTTGGGCCTTTTTCAGGCTTTTTAAGGTCCATTTTTGAGGCTTTTTTGGGGGTCCATTTTTGAGGGGATTTTGGGGGCCGTTTTGGGGGTTTGGTCTGTTTTGAGGCTTTTTAAGCTCGTTTTTCCGAAAAGACTGAAAAGCCTCGAAAATGCCCCCAAAGCCTCAAAACAGCCCCCCCCAAAAGCCTCAAAAACGGGCCACAAAAAGCCTCAAAAATGGGCCTAATAAAGCCCCAGAAACAGGCCGAAAAAAGACTGGAAAACGGCTGAAAAAAGGCCCCCCAAAAAGGGAGGCCAAAAACATTTTTAAAACTATTTTTCCTCTTCTAAATTAAGATGCATCTTATAGTCTGAAAAATACGGTATATTTTTACAATTCTAATTCTCATATATTAGGAAAGCGCCAATTTGAGAAAAACTGGGGGGGGGGAAGCGAATTTGTCTGATAAAATGGACAGATTCGAGGCAGTCCAAAAGTGAAATTTGCACAGGTATCATGAAAAAAAATTGCCCTCTGTATCAGGGGTCTCCAACCTTGGCTACTTTAAGACTTGTGGACTTCAACTCCCAGAATTCCTCAGCCAGCTTTGCTGGCTGAGGGATTCTGGGAATTGAAGTCCACAAGTCTTAAAGTTGCCAAGGTTGGAGACCCCTGCTCTGTATCATTTCCTTAGTAGCTACAGATACCTCGACTTCTTTTAAGGCCGTGTTTCTTGACCTCAGCAATTCTAATCTCCTAGGTCAGGGCTCTCCAAACTTGAAAACTTTAAGACTTTTGGACTTCATCTCCCAGAATTCCCCAGCTTGGGGAATTCTGGGAGCTGAAGTCCACAAGCCTTAAAGTTGCCGTGTTTGGAGAGGCCCTGACCTAGGAGATTAAAATTGCTGAGGTCAAGAAACACGGCCTTAAAAGAGTTTTTCAAACCGTGTTCTTCAGAATCCTTGCTTGCCTCTGCAATGCTTTAAGTCTCAAAGAATAAAGAAGAACAAGAATTGGAAGGGACCTTGGAGGTCTTCTAGTCCAACCCCCAGCTCAAGCAGGAGACCCTATACCAACGGTCTCCAACCTTAGCCACTTTAGGACTTGTGGACTTCAACTCCCAGAATTCTTCAGCCACTATGCAACTTTGCCAGCATGCCATAATCGAACTCAAGCCCGTAGATTCCCGGACCATGGCTGGCTGAGGAATTCTGGGAACACTGAAATCTACGAGTGCTAAAGTTATCAAAATTGGGGACCCCTGCCTTATACCACTTAGGAGAAATGGCTGTCCAGGAGCTCAATTGTGAATGGAATGGAATGGAATAGGAATCATAAAGTAGAGTAGAGTAGAGTAGAGTAGAGTAGAGTAGAGTGGAGTGGAGTGGAATGGAATGGAATGGAATGGAATGGAATGGAATGGAATTAGGAAAGAGTAGAGTAGAGTAGAGTAGAGTAGAGTAGAGTAGAGTAGAGTGGAGTGGAGTGGAGTGGAGTGGAGTGGAATGGAATGGAATGGAATGGAATGGAATGGAATGGAATGGAATGGAATGGAATTAGGAAAGAGTAGAGTAGAGTAGAGTAGAGTAGAGTAGAATAGAATAGAATAGAATAGAATAGAATAGAATAGAATAGAATGGAATGGAATGGAATGGAATGGAATGGAATGGAATGGAATGGAATAGAATAGAAATCATAGAGTAGAGTGGAATAGAATAGAATAGAATAGAACAGAACAGAACAGAACGGAACGGAACGGAACGGAACGGAACGGAACGGAACGGAACGGAACGGAACGGAACGGAACGGAACGGAACGGAACAGAATGGAATGGAATGGAGTGAAATTAGGAAAGAGTAGAGTAGAGTAGAATAGAATAGAATGGAATGGAATGGAATGGAATGGAATAGAATAGAATAGAAATCATAGAGTAGAGTGGAATAGAATAGAATAGAATAGAATAGAATAGAATAGAATAGAATAGAATGGAATGGAATGGAATGGAATGGAATGAATAGAATAGAAATCATAGAGTGGAATAGAATAGAATAGAATAGAATAGAATAGAATAGAATAGAATAGAATAGAATAGAATAGAATAGAATAGAATGGAATAGAATGGAAGGAAAGAGTAGAGTAGAGTAGAATGGAGTAGAATGGAATAGAATAGAATAGAATAGAATAGAATAGAATAGAATAGAATAGGAATCATAGAGTAGAATAGAATAGAATGAAATGGAATGGAATGGAATGGAATAGAATGAAATTAGGAAAGAGTAGAATAGAGTAGAATGGAATAGAATAGAATAGAGTAGAGTAGAATAGAATAGAATAGAATAGAATAGAATAGAATAGAATAGAATAGAATAGAATAGAATAGAATAGAATAGAATAGAATATGGAATGGAATGGAATTAGGAAAGAGTAGAGTAGAGTAGAGTAGAATGGAATGGAATGGAATGGAATGGAATGGAATGGAATAGAATAGAATAGAGCTGTAAAGGTCATCTAGTCCTGCCCCCTGCTCAAGCAGGACAACATATACCATCTCAGACAAATGACTGTCCAATCGCTTCTTAAAAACCTCCCGTGATGGAGCCATCCACAACTTCCAAGATCTCAAGCTGGCAACTTCTCACCGGCTTCTTCTCTCGTTCTCTCGGCAGGTGATCTCCTGGGTATCCTTCACGGGAACCCTCACCTACGTCAAGGTGATGCTAGGGATGATTCTTCGCAGCTGCAGCCACAACGCCCTGGTCTGGTACGGCGCGGTGGAGCAGCTGGGGTCTCTGCTAGGAGCTCTGCTGATGTTCCCCTTGGTGAACATCTACTACTTCTTCAAGTCGGCTGACTTCTGCAGCTTCCAGTGCCCGGCGTGACGTGCCAGGATCCGAACAGTGGCTGTGCCAAGCATGCCAACCATGCGCATCATGGGAAATGCCTTCCAGAAATAGTCAAAAATAAGTCTTTTTGGACCGAAAGAAGGCAAAGAGTTGGGGAGCTTAGCAAGCCAAGGAGGATGTTTACGAAGGACCACGTCTTCAGAGTCAACAGCAGGCCAGGGAGCAAACTCAACACACTCTTTGAGTTTTTGCTCAACCCATATTAACTTTTTTTGGGGGGGGGGGTCCTTAAAGTAGGGTGGATGTAGCTCGGCCGAGAAAAATCTGGGTCTGCAGAACTCATAACTTTGCTGCCATCTTTTGTTTGTTTGGACTTTGGCACCCCAGGTCAGACAGTCGTGCTTAAGAATAAACCAACTTTCATTGAATGAGAAGATGTGGTCCATGAACCTACCTTCTTAAGTTGGAATGTCTTCGTAAGAAAGGAGTTGCATTTCCCGGAGAGGTAGTCCTCAACGTATGACCACCGTTGAGCCCAAAATTCCTATTACTAAGTGAGACGGTCCGACATGGAATAGGTTCTCTCCTGCTCGAGCAGGGTGGGGGTGGACTAGAAGACCTCTAAGATCCCGTCCGACTTTTTTAGTCTATGTTCTAAAATGAGAAATGATGAATAAACCTTAAACAAGGGGTTTAAGGGGTTGCCACAAAGAAGAGGGAGTCGGGCTGTTCTCCAAAGCACCTGAGGGCAGGACAAGAAGCAATGGGTGGAAACTGATCAAAGAAAGAAGCAATTTAGAACTAAGGAGAAATTTCCTGACAGTTAGAACAATTAATAAGTGGAACGACTTGCCTGCAGAAGTTGTGAATGCTCCAACACTGGAAGTTTTTAAGAAAATGTTGGATAACCATCTGACTGAGATGGTGTAGGGTTTCCTGCCTGGGCAGGGGGTTGGACTAGAAGGCCTCCAAGGTCCCTTCCAACTCTGATGTTATGTTATGTTATGTTAAGGCAGGGTTTACTTTAAGCCAGGGGTCTCCAACCTTGGCCACTTAGAATAGAATAGAATAGAATAGAATAGAATAGAATAGAATAGAATAGAATAGAATAGAATAGAATTTTTATTGGCCAAGTGTGATTGGACACACAAGGAATTTGTCTTGGTACATAGGCTCTCAGTGTACATAAAAGAAAAGATACGTTCATCAAGGTACAACATTTACAACACAATTGATGGTCAATATATCAATATAAATCATAAGGATTGCCAGCAACAAAGTTACAGTCATGCAGTCATAAGTAGAAGGAGATGGATGATGGGAACGATGAGAAGATTAATAGTAGTGCAGATTCAGTAAATAGTTTGACAGTGTTGATGGAATGATTTGTTTAGCAGAGTGATGGCCTTTGGGAAAGAACTGTTCTTGTGTCTAGTTGTTCTGGTGTGCAGTGCTCTATAGCGTCGTTTTGAGGGTAGGAGTTGAAACAGTTTATGTCCTGGATGCGAGGGGTCTGTAAATATTTTCACGGCCCTCTTCTTGATTCGTGCAGTATACAGGTCCTCAATGGAAGGCAGGTTGGTAGCCATTATTTTTTCTGCAGTTCTAATTATCCTCTGAAGTTTGTGTGAAGCAAAGCTGGCTGAGGAATTCTGGGAGTTGAAGTCCACAAGTCTCAAAGTGGCCAAGGTTGGAGACCCCTGCTTTACGCGATCAATCTTAAGGAGATCCAGTCGTGCCAGGGCTGAATCAACTCCAACAGTTGGGGTAGGATCTGATGCATGATCGCCCAGATCCACTCAACTTATCCTTTTCACCCATATAATCCTCCAGGAAAAGGAACTGGAGAGAAAGAGCGGCTACCCAATTAAGCCTCTAGATTGCAGAATTCTGGCCCGATAGCTCCGCCAATGATGATTGGCTGCAGGGGTCAAGACACGCCTCCTGCTGCCAGCCTATCACATTGGGATGGAGATAGTAATGTCCGGAAATCCTAGCACAATTTGTTCCTTAGCTGGCTGGGGAATTCTGGGAGTTGAAGTTCCACTGCCCGAGGTTGTGAAACAGTGCTTTGAGAGTTTTCAAGGTTTCTCTTCTCCCTTTTTTACCCAACAACAACTCTGCTGGGTGGGCCCAAAGGAGCTTCTGCGGCTGGATTTCCCACCTCATGCGTCTAATTGGATGTTTTCGGGGTGTCTCCTTGAATCCTTCTCTTAGCCCAGTGGTTCTCAACCTTTATAGTGCTGCGACCCCTTTAACACAATTCCCCACGATGTGGTGACCCCAACCGTAAAATTATTTTCGCTTTGAATTTATCGCGTCTGAAGCCGTCTTGGCTAGCGATCTGAACTGCTTGCGATTGCCTTGAGGACGGAGGCATTAAAGCGGAGACTCCTCCCCTATTAAGTTTATGGCGCCTGAAGCCAGATTAGGCGAGCGATTGGGAGTGATTGCAGCTGGCTTGAGAGGGAGACATCAGAGCAAAGATTTCTCTCTTGTTTAATTCATCGCGCCTGAAGCCGAATTCGGCTAGCGATTTGAAGAGCCTGCAGCTGGCTTGTGGAGTCAACCATTGGAGCGCGATTCTTCGACTCGCAAGTATACCTCCCATATTTCCGATGGTCTTAGGCGACCCCTGGCAAATCGTCATTCGACCCCCAATGGGGTCCCGACCCACAGGTTGAGAACCACTGTACTTAGCCTAACACCCAAATGCTTATCCCACATTGGCTGGTTTCAAAAGTCTGTAGCTACGGTACCTAATGGATCCTTGTCCACATTGGGAGCCAGCCCGGGATCTTCCTTCCAGATGGACATTCGGAAGAAGATCTCCAGAAAAAGGAAGGAAGGAAAAGAGAAGTGCGTATGTAGGTAGGAATGGAGAAAAGGAAGGAAGGAAGGAAGGAAGGAAGGAAGGAAGGAGGAAGGAAGGAAGGAAGGAAGGAGAGATGGGAAGAAGGGAGGGAGAGAGGGAGGGAGGGAGGAAGGAGAGAAGGAAGGAAGGAAAGAGAAAGAAAGAAAGAAAGAGCGAGGAGAGAATGAATGAATGAGTGAATGATGGAGGGAGGGAGAGAGGAAAGAAAGGAGAGAGCGATAGAGAGAGAAAGAAAGGGGAGGAAGGAGAGAATGAATGAATGGGGCAGGCAGGAGGGTGGGAAGGAAGGAAGGAAGGAAGGAAGGAGAGAGAGATGGGAAGAAGGGAGGGAGAGAGGAGGGAGGAGGAGAGAAGGAAGGAAGGAAGGAAAGAGAGAGAAAGAAAGAAAAGAAAGAACGAGGAGAGAATGAATAAATGAGTGAATGATGGAGGGAGGGAGGGAGGGAGGAAAGAAAGGAGAGAGTGATAGAGAGAGAGAAAGAAAGGGGAGGAAGGAGAGAATGAATGAATGAGGCAGGCAGGAGGGTGGGAAGGCAGGAAGGAAGGTAGAAAGGAAGGAAGGAGAGAGAGAGATGAGAAGAATGGAGGGAGAGAGGGAGGAAGGGAGGAGAGAAGGAAGGAAGGAAGGAAAGAGAGAGGGGGGGGACTTGGTGAGTGAGAATAATCTTTGAATAATCCATGCTAAAAATGCGCCCTGCTAAAAATGGTACTACAGAATTCTAGCTTCCATCCCAGAGGGATAAATCCGGCTTCTTTGGGGATTAAGGTGGGTTATATCTGAATTACCAACAGGGGGCATGAATGAGAGGAAGGAAGGAAAGAAAGAAGGAAGGAAGGAAGGAAGGAAGGAAGGAAGGAAGGAAGGAAGGAGGGGAGGGGAGGGGGGACTTGGTGAGTGAGAATAATCTTTGAACAATCCATGCTCAGCGTCTTGATTCCTCACTTATTAAATGGAAATGAGGTTTATTTTTATTTATGTTTTGAGTCGATTTGTCAAGCTGCCCCTCTGGACAAGGGACTCACGGCGGCAGACAATAAACAGGATAAAATCCATTATATTACAGACGCAATAGCACTACTGCAGGTTGCACACAGCTGGGGTCTCGGGGCCCCAGGAAGGGCCAGCGAGGGAGGGGGGGCTCTTCTTGATCTCTGGAGGGACATGAACCCCGCCACCCCCATCCCCCCAAAGAAACAAGCTCTCTTGTAGAGTTTTTAGAAGCAGTCAATTCAGTTAGTCATTTCTAGGTTATTCTTTGACCGTAATGGCAGGTAGTTACAAGCAGCTTCAGTTTTCCATTTGAAAAATGGAACTTTCTACTTCTCTGTAAGTCTACCTTGCTGGATGGCTAATGGATCCCTTTCCTTTCCTTTTTTTTCTCTTTCCTTTCCTCTCCTCTCCTCTCTCCTCTCCGCTCCACTCCTCCCCTCCCTTCCTTTTTCCTCTCTCCTCTCTCCTCTCCGCTCCACTCCTCCTCCCTTCCTTTCCTCTCCTCTCCTCTCTCCTCTCCGCTCCACTCCTCCCCTCCCTTCCTTTTTCCTCTCTTCTCCCCCTCCCCTCTTCTCCCTTTCCTTCCTCCTCCCTTCCTTCCCTCCACCCATTCCTACCTACATATGTACCTATCTGCCTCTCTTTTTTCCTTCCTTCCTTCCTTTTCCTTTCTTTCTTTCCTCCCTCCTTTCTTTTTTCTTTTCCTTCTGCCTCTTTTTTCCTTCCTTCCTTCCTTTTCCTTTCTTTCTTTCCTCCCTCCCTCCTTTCTTTTTTCTTTTCCTTCTGCCTCTTCTTTCCTTCCTTCCTTCCTTCCTTTTCCTTTCTTTCTTTCCTCCCTCCCTCCTTTCTTTTTTCTTTTCCTTCTGCCTCTTCTTTCCTTCCTTCCTTCCTTCCTTCCTTTTCCTTTCTTTCTTTCCTCCCTCCTTCCTTTCTTTTTTTTTTTCCTTCTGCCTCTTTTCCTTCCTTCCTTCCTTCCTTTCCTCCTCCTCCTCCTCCTTTCTTTTTTCTTTTCCTTCTGCCTCTCTTTTCCTTCCTTCCTTCCTTTTCCTTTCTTTCTTTCCTCCCTCCCTCTTTTTTCTTTTCCTTCTTTCTTTCTTTCCTTCTTTCTTTCCCTTTCCTCCTCCTCCTTCCTTTCATCCTTCTTTCTTTCTTCCTTCCCCTTCCTTCCTTTTCCTTTTCCTTCGCTCTTTCCTTCTTTCTTTTCCTTTCCTTCTTCCTTCCTTTTTCTTTCTTCCTTCCTTCCTCCTCCTCCTCCTCCTCCCTCCCTCCCTCCCTCCCTCCCTTCTTTCTTTTCTTTCTTTCTTTCTTTCTTTCTTTCTTTCTTTCTTTCTTTCTTTCTTTCTTTCTTTCTTTCTTTCTTTCTTTCTTTCTTTCCCTCTTGGTAACTGAAATGTAAGCCACCTTAATGGCCACAGAAACTGGCTTTCTCCCGGTGGGGCAGAAAGTGGAATTCTGCAGCGCCATTTTTTAGCAGGGCCCTGACCGGTGAGAGTGAATTGTTCAAAAATAATTCTCACCCACCAAGCCCCCTCCCCTCCTCCTTTCCTGCCCCCCCCCAGCCCTTTCTGTCTCAACCAGCATCTTCTTTTTCCCCTTCTTTCAGCCAGGCCCAGGAGCTAAACTTCCTTCCCCATTTTGCAAATGGCCAGCAGCCTCTTTATCCCCCCCCCCCCCCGAAAAAATTGTTTTTTTAAGGAGACTTGGAGTGACACAAATATATCCTGATGACATCCCCTTTGGGCTTGGCTGCACTAAATCCTGGCTTGACAGTCGGTGTCACCTCCATTCCTTTAACATCCATCAGGTCTGGGTAGCAGAGAAGGGGCCGGCTAACAGAAGGCGCTCCAGAGTGACCCATTTAACGTCCAAGACTGCCTGGAGAGCCGGCAATGCCCCCAGGAAAACATAGACCCACCTCCCCTTCGTTAAAAATGGAGCAGGAATTGGACAAGCGGCAAGAGGAGGGACTCCGTCTCAAAGCCAGGAGTTAAAATCGGAATTTCAGTTTTTCCCAGCTTGATCGATGGATCGGTTAACTCCTGAGTGACTCTGATTAGCAAAAAGACGGCAGCCGCCTTCACACAACAATCCGTACCTGAAAAAATAATAATCATAAAGTCCTTTCCCATGGTCATCTGGTGGCCCCAATAAGACAATACAGGTAGTCCTCGATTTACAACAGTTCATTTAGTGACCGGAGTTACAGCGGCGCCCGACAAAAAAGGACTTGGGACCGTTTTTCACACTTAACGACCGTTGCAGCATCCTCATGCTCAAATGATCAACTGATTCATATTTATGACGGTCGCAACGTCCCGGCGTCACACACAATCCCCTTTTGCGACCTTCTGACCACGGGAAAGCCAGATTCACTTAACGACCGTGTCCCTCACTTAGCAACTGCAACGATTCACTTAACAACCGGGGCAAAGAAGGTCATAAAATGGGGCAGGGAGGGAGAGGGAGGGAGGAAGGAGAGCTGGGAGAGAGAGAAGGAAGGAAGGAGAGATGGCATGAATGGAGGGAGGGAGGGTGGAATTATCTAGCAAGGTAGATTAAAGGTAAAGATTCCCCTCGCACATACGCGCTAGTCATTCCCGACTCTAGGGGGCAGTGCTCATCTCCATTTCAAAGCTGAAGAGCCAGCACTGTCCGAAGACGTCTCCGGGGTCATGTGACCGGCATGACTCAACGCCAAAGGCGCACGGAACGCTGTTCCCTTCCCACCAAAGGTGGTCCCTATTTTTTCTACTTGCATTTTTTACGTGCTTTCGAACTGCTAGGTTGGCAGAAGCTGGGATAAGTAACGGGAGCTCACCCCGTTACACGGCAGCACCAGGGATTCGAACCGCCGAGCTGCCGACCTTTCGATCGACAAGCTCAGCATCCTAGCCCCTGAGCCACCGCGTCCCTCTTAAGGTAGACTTACACAGCTGTAAAAAAAAATTCCGTTTTCCAAACCTCTTGACTTTTTTGAGGTCAAAAGCCACCCCACTCCACTCTACCCAATGCCCACCCAGTTCTTGAACCCTTTCCAAGCCCACTGGTGGCTGCTGTTCTACCTCTGGCCACCAGGGGTCGCCTCAAGAGAGAGAGAGAGAGAGAGAGAGAGAGAGAAAGAGAGAGAGAGAAGGCAGGGGAATAATTAACTCCCGAGCTAATAAAATGCCAATTTGGGGGCCTTTGTCTGGCAAGCAGAAGGCACCATTGACATGCAAAGCGAATCCTGCTCTGGCTCGCTCGGGGGGCAGCCGCGTCTCCCCTGGCTGCAGCTGGCTTGGGACGTGCCAAGCTGTGCCCGATTTGCCAAAGGGGTTGTGGTGAGTCCCAGGACGTCAGCCGTGGCCTCCTTCCTAGGTCCTGGGTTGCCCTCGCCGGCTTCTCCGGCCATCTAGATCCAGAAAATCCCAGATCTAGGGAGGAGGAGCTGCCTTTGGTTTTCATTCCCGGCCTGGCACAGGAATCTCGAGGCTAGCTAGTTGGACCCGCCCCGCCCCCCACAAGTACCCACCCTGCCATCCTTTTCTGGTGCGGGTTGGGGAGGTGGGTCCTCCTGGGTGCCGTTTGCGGATGGTGGTTTCCTTGCAGATGTTTGGTTTAGGGGTCCTTTTTAGTGGAGGTGGTCTTACTGTATTGGTTTTAAGCCGCCAAGGAGGCATAGCCCTGATGAGGTTACCTAGTTTGGTAATGAAACGTCTGCAGGAAAGGGGGACCAAGAGAGCGGAAAGGAGGCCACAAGACTGAGCACCCCATAAGTTACTGCTCTCCTGGTTCCTCCTCCTCCTTTCATTTGTAATCTTCCCAGCTAATCTTGTAATCTTTTTCTTCTTCCTCTCCTCCTCCTTCTCTTCCTCCTCCTCCTCCTTTCTCTTCTTCTTCTTTCTCTCCTCCTTCTCCTCCCTCTTCTCCTTCTTCCTCTTCTTCCTCTCCTCCTTCCTCTCTTCTTTTTCCTCCTCCTCTCCTCCTTCCTCTCTTCTTCCTCCTCCTCCTCCCTCTCCTCCTCCTCCCTCTTCTCTTTCTGCTACTTCCTCTTCTTCTTTTTTCTCTTCTCCTCCTCCCTCTTCTCCTTCTTCCTCTTCTTCCTCCTCCTTCCTCTTTTTCTTCCTCCTCTTTTTCCTCTCCTCCTTCCTCTCTTCTTCTTCCTCCTCCTTCTCCTTCCTCTCCTCCTTCCTCTCCTCCTCCTCCTCCTCCTCCTTCCTCTTCTCCTCCTTCTTCTCCTTCTCCTTCTCTATCTCCTCCTCTTCCTCTTCTTCTAAGAGCCGAGGTGGCGCAGTGGTTAGAGTGCAGTACTACAGGCTACTTCTGCCGACTGCCGGTTGCCTGCAATTTGGCAGTTCAAATCTCACCAGGCTCCAGGTTGACTCAGCCTTCCATCCTTCCAAGGTGGGTAAAATGAGGACCTAGATTGTTGGGGGCAAGAGGCTGACTCTGTAAAATGCTTAGGGAGGGCTGGAAAGAACTGTAAAGCAGTATATAAGTCTACGTGCTGTTGCTTTTGCTATTCTTCTTCCTCTTCCTCATCATCTTTCTTCCTCTCCTCCTCCTTCCTCTTCTCCTTCTTCCTCTCCTCTTCCTCCTCCTCTGTCTCCTTCTTTTTTCCCTCTGCCAACGTCTCTCCCTTCTAGCGCCGATGATGTTACCTAGTGGGGTACTGAAACTTCTGCAAGAAAACCATCAAGCTGTTGTGTCTCGTCCGATCTCACCACAGCCGGGGCCTTCTTATCTGCTTCCGAACACGGAGGAATGTCCTAGTATGCCTCCCGGCCCCAGCCCTGGCTCCATGCCCAGACAGGCTGAAGAGGAGGAAGTATCTCCAGCCCCCAGCTCTGGCTCCATGCCCAGGCAAACGGAGCAACTAGACCCCTCCCCCTCCTTCACAGCATGTGAGCCTGAGGGAAGTCAATTGCCAACAGCTGCAGACTGGAGTGACCCTCGCGTCAGAAACTTGATAGGCGGAGGCAACAGAAGGAAGGGAGGGGCAGGCCTGGATAAGTGCTGAGTCATGGAGCCACACCCCATGGCCTATATAAAGGACCTGCTTTCTGGCATTCTCTGAGTCAGGCAAAGTCTAAACATATCTTGCTGAAGTCACTTTCTGGTCTCCTGCCTGCCCTGAGGACTTTGCTAGGACTTTGGCAGAGCTGCAGAGGCACGCCTGATTCGGATTTCCCTGACCCGGCCGTCAGCGGAGGAGTGGGACACGACACAAGCTCAG
>NC_080541.1:227270400-227290400 GCF_028640845.1 Ahaetulla prasina | reverse complement strand
AGTGCTTATTTCGGGGTTCAAAAAAATGTATTATTTTCGGGGAAACACGGTATCTATCTATCTATCTATCTATCTATCTATCTGTCTGTCTGTCTGTCTGTCTGTCTGTCTGTCTGTCTGTTTGTTTATCTGTCTGTCTGTCTGTCTGTCTATCTATCTATCTATCTATATCATCAGAATGCAGCATTGTAGGCAGACTCTGCCTACTGCCAGGGAGTTCGATCCTGACTAGCTCAAGGTTGACTCAGCCTTCCGTCCTTCTGAGGTCAGTAAAACGAGGACCCAGATTGTTAGAGGCAAGAAGCTGACTCTGTAAACCGCTTAGCAACAGAAATTCTGGTCCCAAATCTGGTTGTAAGTCAAGGACTACCTGTAATTTGGAATCCTCAAAATTTCAAGACATGGGATCTTTTACAGGTAGTCCTCGACTTATGATCACATTTGGGGCAGTTCATTTAGTGACTGTTCGAAGTTACAACGGCACTGAAAAAAGTGACTTAGGACCATTTTTCACACTTACGACCGTTGTAGCATCCCCTGCGGTCCCACGAGTTACATTCAGATGCTTGGCAACTGACTCACATTTATGGCGGTTTCATTGTTCTCCAGGGTCACGTGATCTCCTTTTGCGACCGTCCAATGAGCAAAATCAATGAGGAAAGCCAGATTCACTTAATGACTGTGTGACTGACTTAACAACTGCAAGGATTCACTTAAGAATGATGGCAGGAAAGGGCATAAAACAGAGCAAAACTCAGTAAACTAATTTCTCACTTAACAACATAAATTTTGGGCTCAATTGTGGTCGTAAATCGAGGATTACCTGCCCTTCAGGGGCCTGGACCTAATTACTTTTGGGGAAAAGGATGTTACATAAAGCGGGTGCCAGGGTGCTTTCTGGGACCCACCAAATGTAGGTCCCTAGATCAGGGGTCTCCAACCTTGGCAACTTTAAGACTTGCGGACTTCAACTCCCAGAGTTCCTCAGCCAGCAAAGCTTCTGGGAGTTGAAGTCCGCAAGTCTTAAAGTTGCCAAGGTTGGAGACCCCTGCCCTAGATGATGGTATGTGCACCATACAGAATACATAATAAAAGAGTTGGAAGGGACCTTGGAGGTCTTCTAGTCCAACCCTCTGCTCAGGCAGGAAACCTTGCACCATTTCAGACAAATGGTTATCCAACATCTTCTTAAAAGCTTCCAGTGATGGAGCATCCACAACTCCTTGTGGCAAGTCGTTCCACTGATGAATAGCTTTCGTTGTCAGGAAATTTTTCCTTAGTTCCAGGTTGCTTCTCTCCTTGGTTAGTTTCCATCCATTGCTTCTTATTTTGCGGGAGGGAGGGAGGGAGGGAGGGAGGGAGGAAGGAAGGAAGGAAGGAAGGAAGGAAGGAAGGAAGGAAGATTGAAGGAAAATAGATGGATGGATGGATGGATGGATGAATAGAAGGAAAGAAGGAAGGAAGAAAAGAAGGAAGGAAGATGCAAACAAGATGGAAAGTAGGGAGCCAGGATGGAAGGAAGATGGATGGAAGAAAGGAAGATGGATGGAAGAAAGGAAGATTGAAGGAAGATGGATAGATGGATGGATGGATGGAAGGAAGGAAGGAAGGAAGGAAGGAAGGAAGGAAGGAAGGAAGGAAGGAAGGAAGGAAGGAAGGAAGGAAGATGCAAACAAGATGTAAAGTAGGGAGGCAGGATGGAAGACGGATGGAAGATGGATGGAAGGAAGGAAGGAAGGAAGGAAGGAAGGAAGGAAGGAAGGAAGGAAGGAAGGAAGGAAGATGCAAACAAGATAGAAAGTAGGGAGCCAAGATGGAAGGAAGATGGATGGATGGAAGGAAGGAAGGAAGCAAGATTGAAGGAAGATGGATGGATGGATGGGTGGGTGGATGGGTGGGTGGATGAAAGGGAGGGAGGGAGGGAGGGAGGAAGGAAGGAAGGAAGGAAGGAAGGAAGGAAGGAAGGAAGGAAGGAAGGAAGGAAGGAAGGAAGATGCAAACAAGATGGAAACTAGGGAGGCAGGATGGAAGGAAGATGGATGGATGGAAAGAGGGAAGGAAGGAAGGAAGGACGGAATGATGGAAGGAAGGAAGATGAATGGAAAGAAAGAAGAAAGATTGAAGGAAGATGGATGGATGGTTGGATGAAGAAAGGAAGAAAGGAATCTTTCCAAGCAGCCAGCCAAATCCACCGACGGCTTCTCTTTCCCTCCTCCCGGGCTCTCCTGTCCTGGGGGAGTTGCCTGCGCAAACAGATGGAAGGAAGTCAAAAGCAGGGGAGGGGGAGGGGGACTGTGTGTGGGGTGGGAGGGGCTGCCAGGATGTGCGCAAGGAGGGGGGGGAGCTCTCCCTGTCCTCGGAACTCTTCCCCCCAACAAAGAACGAGCTTCTCTCTCTCTCCCCCCCTCCCACCTTATCACCACGCACAGGCCCGGAGACCCCCACGCGAGCCTGGCACAATAGCCTGCCCGAGGTGCGAAGATTAATTGCCCGGAGCAAGGGACCCGGGTGTCGCATCCAGCTGCCGTGCGTGTTGCTCGTGGGGGGGCGAGGCGGGGGTAGGGAGGGGGAAGGGGGCGGCATAATGAAGTGTACAGAAGTTAATTTGGACTCAGATGCGCCGCTTGTCAAAAACGGACAAAAAACACCCCTCTTTTTGGAGTTCTTTCCCCCCCCCCCGATTTGAAAAGGGTTCCTTCCTTTCACTCGCAGGAATGGGGATGGAGATTTGATAGGGTCCGAAGGGGGGAAGGGAGGGGGACGCTGACCCTCCATTTGCCCGGTGTCGGTTTCATACCTGATTTTAACAAAGGAACGGGGGGGGGGAGGGCGGGGGGAGGCTTCTGGTTCGGGAGACAGTCAATAAATCCTCAAATCCATCCATCACGTTTGGAGGAGGCGGGGGTGTCTTACGTCTTGCACCGGGGGCTGCGGGGGGTGGGGGGGAGTGGAATTGTCCGTGAAGTTGACCGCTGGGGCCATCCAAGCCGCCAAGTTGCAGCTGCGTCTATTTCCCCCCTTCTCCTCCCTCCCTCCCCGCGCGCTTTACAGAATAATCCGAGTTGGAAGGGACCTTGGAGGTCATCTAGTCCAGCGTCATCTAGTCCAGTGGTCCACGGGTGGTCCGTGGACCACTGGTGGTCCGCGATAAAATTTTGGTGGTCGGCAGAAAAATTATTTGCATTTTTTATACTGCACTAAATCGGGAGTCCTCAAACTACGGTCCCTGGGTAATGAACGTTTGTGTTGCTGCAGAGAGTCTCCCCCTTCAGGGTCTTTTTGTGTGGGTCGGAG
The DNA here is from genome assembly GCF_028640845.1 of Ahaetulla prasina. Lineage (NCBI taxonomy): Eukaryota > Metazoa > Chordata > Lepidosauria > Squamata > Colubridae > Ahaetulla > Ahaetulla prasina. The sequence goes on along the minus strand of NC_080541.1, from coordinate 227,287,106 downwards.
GGGGGCAGAAATTCTGACTTGGGGTCTGCTTCGGCCTCCTGGTGTGGGGCTTTGGGCGAAGGCTGGAGGGAAGCGCCCGCTGGTGGTGAAGAGCCAGAGGGCCTCGTTCCAGTGGGACTGCCTCATGGCCTGGAACTGGTTGACCATCTCAGCCCACTGAGCCTCCAGGTGCCGGTACCTGGCCTTGCACACCCACAGGTCTTCCCTCTGCGGGGAAAGCCTATGCTCCTAGTCCTCAGTGAGGTGTTTCTGCTGAGCCTCTTTGTTGGTCAGATCCAATTTGAACTGAGCTGTTTTGCCAACTCTTTCTCACGGTGGCTGCTTAGTTCCGATGACTCTTTCTTGTTGGGGCCCTAAGGGCCGGGGGACACAAGGAGTGGCTGGGAGGGGACGGTCGAATAGAGGCTGGTGAGGTGCCCCTCAGCGTGAGTAACATTGAGTTGGCCACACCCACCTAGTCACATGACCACCTTGCCACTCCCACCCAGGCAGTCATTAGGCAGATCTGTACTAGTGGTCCACGGGTGGTCCGTGGACCACTGGTGGTCCGCGATAAAATTTTGGTGGTCGGCAGAAAAATTATTTGCATTTTTTATACTGCACTAAATCGGGAGTCCTCAAACTACGGTCCCTGGGTAATGAACGTTTGTGTTGCTGCAGAGAGTCTCCCCCTTCAGGGTCTTTTTGTGTGGGTCGGAGGGGGGCAGAAATTCTGACTTGGGGTCTGCTTCGGCCTCCTGGTGTGGGGCTTTGGGCGAAGGCTGGAGGGAAGCGCCCGCTGGTGGTGAAGAGCCAGAGGGCCTCGTTCCAGTGGGACTGCCCCATGGCCTGGAAATGGTTGACCATCTCAGCCCACTGAGCCTCCAGGTGCCGGTACCTGGCCTTGCACACCCACAGGTCTTCCCTCTGCGGGGAAAGCCTATGCTCCTAGTCCTCAGTGAGGTGTTTCTGCTGAGCCTCTTTGTTGGTCAGATCCAATTTGAACTGAGCTGTTTTGCCAACTCTTTCTCACGGTGGCTGCTTAGTTCCGATGACTCTTTCTTGTTGGGGCCCTAAGGAGCCCGGGGGGGGGGGGACACAAGGAGTGGCTGGGAGGGGACGGTCGAATAGAGGCTGGTGAGGTGCCCCTCAACGTGAGTGACATTGAGTTGGCCACACCCACCTAGTCACATGACCACCTAGCCACACCCACCCAGCCGGTCATTAGGCAGATCTGTACTAGTGGTCCACGGGATTTAAAATTGTGGTGCCTGAGGTTCGAAAGGTTGATGACCTCTGATCTAATCCAACCCCCTGCTCAGGCAGGAGACCCTGTAACGTTTCCCCCCCCCCAAAAAAAACAACCAACTCCACAGTGTTGGAGCAGCACCCAAGACTTCTGGAGTTGAGTCGTTCCACTGGTGAATTGTTCTAACCGTCAGGAAATTTCTCCTGTGTGCATCTTTTAAGTATGGAAGTAATGTTTTTATGAAAAGATGAACGTATCTTTTCTTTTATGTACACTGAGAGCATATGCACCAAGACAAATTCCTTGTGTGTCCAATCACACTTGGCCAATAAAAAATTCTATTCTATTCTATTCTAAAAGAGATCCATTTGTTCTGAGTCTAAGCCGGGGGTCTCCAAACTTGGCAACTTTAAGACTTGTGGACTTCAACTCCCAGAGTTCCTCAGCCAGCGAAGCTGGGAGTTGAAGTCCACAAGTCTTAAAGTTGCCAAGGTTGGAGACCCCTGGTCTAAGCGATGTTTTGTGATTTGTCGGAATCTTACCAATGTCTTCCCCAATTGGATAAGGCTTTGTAAGGCTGTCAATACTATAATTCCCTGCGTCCGTAGAAACACTGTGGTTATAGCCCAGCAACAGCAGACAATTCAATCTAGTGGTTAAAGCATCAGGCTTGATAGAAGACAATGAGTTCTAGTCCCACCTTAGTCATGAAAGCTAGCTGGGTAACTTTAGGCCAATCACTAGGAGACAGTGAGTTCTAGACCTACCTTAGACATGAAACTTCGTCGTGTGACTTGAGTTCTAGTCCCACCTTAGCATGAAAGATGACTGGGTGACTTTGGGCCAATCGCCAGGAGATGGTGAGTTCTAGTCCCGCAGTAGGCCATTAGTAACTGGCCATAAATTGAGGACTGCTTCTAACAGTATCTCCCTTGCTCCTTTCCATCCTCTCCTCCCCTCCCCTCCCCTCCTCTCTCCTCCCTTCCTCCCCTCTCATCTCTCTCTTCTATCTCATCTTCCCCATGATTTGAGCCTTGATGACAAATCCTTGATGCAAATCTTTGCATGATTTATTGATGACGTGGTATTAAGTCGGTGCCAGCTTTTAGCAGCCACATTCAATATTTCCTAGCCTCATCCTAAGTCTTGCACAGGGGTGAAATCCAGCAGGTTCTGACAGGTTCTGGAGAACCGGTAGGGGAAATTTTGCGTAGTTCAGAGAACCGGCAAATGCCACCTCTGGCTGGCTCCAGAGTGGGGTGGGAATGGAGATTTTGCAGTATCCTTCCCCCAGGAGTAGGGAGGGAATGGGGATTTTGCAGCATCCTTCCCCTCGAGTGGGGTGGGAATGGGGATTTGGTAGTATCCTTCCCCCAGGAGTAGGAGGGAATGGAGATTTTGCAGTATCCTTCCCCAGGAGTAGGGAGGGAATGGAGATTTTGCAGCATCCTTCCCCTCGAGTGGGGTGGGAATGGGGATTTTGCAGTATCCTTCCCCTGGAGTGGGGTGGGAATGGAGATTTTGCAGTATCCTTCCCCCAGGAGTAGGAAAGGAATGGAGATTTTGCAGCATCCTTCCCCTGCCACGCCCACACCACACCCACCAAGCCACACCCACAGAACCGGTAGTTTTAAAAAAATTGGATCTCACCACTGTTCTTGCAACAGTACCCCCATCAGCCCTAGAACTGAGCCCCTCCTCCTTGCTCCAGCTCATCCTCTTCCTCTCTTTCCTTCCCCTTTTCCAGCTTTGGTGGACTTCTCAAGAAGGGAACGATTCTAGCCAGTGGTGGGTTTCAAAAATTTTTTTTTACTACCGGTTCTGTGGGCGTGGCTTGGTGGGCGTGGCATGGCTTGGTGGGTGTGGCTTGGTGGGCGTGGCTTGGTGGGCATGGCAAGGGGAAGGATACTGCAAAATCCCCATTCCCTCCCCATCAGCTGGGACTCGGGAGGCAGAAGATAGATGGGGGCGGGGCCAATCAGTTTTTTTATTACCGGTTCTCCAAACTACTCAAAATTTCCGCTCCCGGTTCGCCAGAACTGGTCAGAACCTGCCGAAACCTACCTCTGATTATAGCTCCATCATCTTATCTCAAGGTCAGCATCCCGCAAAGAGGAATGATCGTTCTGGTGCAGGAATCCTTTTTAAAGAAACAAGCGCGGCTTTTGCCAAAATCCTCCTGCTGGGTCTGACAGCGATTCCACGCTTCTCAGCACCTTTATTAGGGGAGGCTGATCGGAGACCCCTTAATGCTCACTGGGGGTGGGGGGGAAACCTTCCCCCCCCCACAACCCCAAATAGACAGGAAACTGGAATAACATCTCTGGGAAACGGTGCAGTTTTTCCTCCTATGGCAATTTCTGTCGAATCCTTGGCTAAGAATCGGGAGAAGGACGTCTCAGATTAGGTCAGGAGAAAGTTTCTCCTAGCTTGGTAACTTTAGAACGGGAGGACTTCAATTCCCAGAATTCCACAGCCCGCATGCATGCATGCTAACTAGGGAATTCTGGGAGTTGAAGTCCACGCCTCCCTTTTTTCACTGCCCCCCCCCCCTTATCACAGTTCCAGTTTTACAACGACAGTGTCAAATCCTTTTTCCTAATACAAAGTCCCAATACAAATAGTATTATACACCACTTTTTTTTACTACTGGTTCTTTGAGCGTGGTGGGCGTGGCAGGGGAAGGATACTGCAAAATCTCCATTTCCACCCCACTCCAGGGGGAGGATACTGCAAAATCCCCATTCCTTCCCCACTCCTGGGGGAAAGATATTGCAAAATCCCCATTCCTACCCCACTCGGGGGGGCCAGCCGGAGGTGGTATTTGACATTTCTCCAAACTACTCAAAATTTCCGCTACAGGTTTTTCAGAACCTGTCAGAACCTGCTGGATTTCACCCCTGTATAGACCCTGTGAGTATAACCATTTTTCTCATAATCATACAATATTTTTTGTTTGTTTGCATTTATATCCCGCCCTTCTCCAAAGACTCAGGGCGGCTTACACTATGTTAAGCAATAGTCTTCATCCATTTGTATATTATATACAAAGTCAACTTATTGCCCCCAACAATCTGGGTCCTCATTTTACCTACCTTATAAAGGATGGAAGGCTGAGTCAACCTTGGGCCTGGTGGGACTTGAACCTCCAGTAATTGCAGGCAGCTGCTGTTAATAACAGACTTACTTAGTCTGTTGAGCCACCAGAGGCCCTTATATAGTGTCTTTTTAAATACATAATGTTGTACGTCATAGTAATACCCATTATTTTCATAGCTGCACCATAACACTCTATCCCTTTATAACTCTATATGTTTTAATCTATAATCACATCCGTGCCTCTTAAAATATGCTGGCTGGGGAATTCTGGGAATTGAAGTCCACCCTTCTTAAACTTGCAAACTTGAGAAACTAAGGGCCATGAAAAGCCACCACCTCTCCAAAAGTCACCCAGGGTCTTTTGAACCCTCCTCGGAGAAAGTACCCCACCCTCTAATATCAGGTTCAAGAATGTCCAGTCCACTTCCGGTCTTAAACCTTGGGGGTGAGCCTTGTATCTAGACAAAGAAAGGAGGGGCGAAGGAGAGAGGAGGATGCAAGGGAACGAGAAAGGGAGACCCCCTTCCTCCCTGCCCATTCTCTTCCTCTCTTCCTCCCCCCCCCGCGCCCCCCCTCCCCGTCGTCCTCAGACACGTGTCTCCATTGTTCTTGCCTTTGGCTGCTGGACCCAAAGAAGGGGAGGGCGCCAGAGTTAATCAACCCTTCGCGGGGAAGGAAAAGACCCCCGAAGGGGAGGGGGGATGCTGGGAGGAGGAGGGAGGGAGGAGGAGGCGGAATTTGGGGCGAAGAGGGGTGCGGAAGAGCTGCCCAAGGGAGACCCCGGCCTCCTCTGGGGTCTTGAGCAGAGAAGAGGGGTAGCAGAAGGACGGATTGGTGGGGAGGGTGAGGGTCGGGGGTTCTCTTCCTTTCTTCGGCCTTGTTCCAAGCTCCGGAACTCAGGTCTGGCGCGGAGGGTCCTTGCCAGGTGCTGGCCACGCGTGGGTTCTTCTGTAGGACGGACAGGGGATTTCGGGGTTGGGGGGGAATCGAGGGGAGCAGATAAAGCAAGCGCGGTTAGCTTGGGACCCTGGACTCGCAGCCCCCCCGAGGCGAGCGTGGAACTGTGCGGGTGGGTGTCGCAGTGTTAAGCACAGATGGGCTGGGGAACACTCCTCTCCCCTCCCCCTCCCTCCTGCCAAGCCAATTCTCTTTCTCTCTCTCTCTCTCTCTCTCTTTTTGCTCCGTCACTTTCACCCTTTCGCTTTTCACGCCCCCTCGCAGGTTTCCTCTCCAGTCCATCTCCTTCCCCAGAAACCACCACTCCCCCACAACCGGCGCCCCGTCCCCCTCCGGCTCAGCAGGGCCTCCCCTCCCTCCTTCCCTTCCTCTCCCCCTCTCTCGCCTCAAGTCCTGGGGGAGCCTTGATGGATGAAAGGGCTGAAGCCCCCTCCCCCGCGCGCTGCCCAAGGAGGGAGGGAGGGGGGCGAGGAAGGAAGAGCCGGAGCGTGTTGCTGACCTCAGCGATTCCCCGCAGCCTGCGCCCTCTCCCCCCTCCCTCCACTTTCCCTTTCGGCCCCTCCCCCTTCTCCGCCTTCAAACCCCCCCCCGCCCCCGCCCCCGCTCGCCTCCCCTCCCGCCCCGCCCACTCGGGCAGCTGATGCGGAGCTGTCCGAAGTGCTGACCCGGACCAGGCTCGGCCAGCGCTCTTCGCCTCGCCATGCCTCGCTCTTTCCTGGTCAAGAAGATCAAAGCGGACGCCGCCTTCCAAGCCGGGTCCGGGTCCGTCACCCCGCCGCCTTATCCGCCGCTGGAAACTTCGTACCCCGGGTGGGCGGGATCCGCGAGAGCCGGAGACCCCGGTCCGAAAGACGGTAAGGAACGGCCCCGGCGCCTTCAGGACGCTCGTTGCGGGGGCTTGGGTGATGGTGGGGGGGTGGGGGGAGCGGGACCGGTAGAAGTGAGATTGCGGGATGGAGGTGGGCGCGGGGTCGTCGGGAAGGTTATGGGCTAGAGAAAGCCGGTCGTGTTGCCTTTGCTGGTGAAAGGAGGGGGGGTTTCCCTCTGTTTCTCTTGGCTCGGGAGGAAGAAGAGGAGGAGGAGGAGGAGGAGAGGAGAGGAGGAAGAGGAGAAGAGGAGCAGGAGGAGGAGGGTTGGGTCCCTATTTCTATTGATGGGCCGGAGGTTTCCAAAAACCTTTTTTTTTTCCTTGCAATGTGTACAGGAGAGGCTCTTCTACATACACACATACACACATGCAACTTCAGGCTATAAATCGCCCGTCCGTGGAACATCCCTCCGGGGGTCGTCTTAAGCGGTGCGAAAGGTCATTGCGACACTCCGTCGCCCGCGCGGGATCCTTTGGTGGTGTGGGGGAGAGTCGGGATGCGGTGTTGAACCTCACTCAGCCCTGAAGGACGGGAGAATATCTGAGGCCGGGGAGGGGGGGGGAGGGGAGGGGTTGAAGAAGCTTACGTCGCCTCCGAGCCCCGGGGAGCCTCGCGGGGGCGGGGGGGGGGTGTTGGAGCCGTCAATCTCTTCCCCCCCCACCCCCCCGACGGACTACAAGGCGCAAGCGAGCTGCCTGCGTGCGTGGCCTCCCGTGATATTTCTTCGGTAGGAATCGGGACAAAGCAAAGAGAAGGAAGAATAAATGAGAACAGCGTCCGGGCTTTGCTCTTTGGTTTTAATTAAAAGGTGGCGGGGGGGGGGGGAAGTGGGGTGGGGGGCGGAGGTTAATCTTGGAAAAAGGTCCCGTTGCAGAAGAAGGCTAGAAAAAAAGAGATTACAACCTTGCAAGAGGTCTTGCCCTGAAAGTGTGCGTTCACACAACGCAGGAGAAGGCCCAAGGAAGCGATTGCCTCCCCCATAATGTGAGAAGGTCGGAGAATGACTGCAGAGTCAGACCATCTGGTTAGTGTAGTTGAGGGCTCAGGAGCCGGGTGAATCTTTTAAAAATTAAGGGAGGGGGGAAGGTGTTGTGTAGACCGGCATTGTTCCCCTCCTGAGGAAGGTGGAGAGGAGAGAAGAGAAGTGAGAGAAACGGCTGAGGTTTGTCCCCCCTGTGCATCATAGGATTGTCTTGGTTCTTCTGGAAGAAACCAGGATCAAGTCAAGGTTTGCGGTATACAAAGAAAGCGATTGAACAGATGAGTTGGAAGGGACCTTGTAGATCATCTAGTCCAACCCTCTGGAGACCCTACACCGTTTCTGACAGATGGCAGTCCAGTCTCTTCTTGAAAGCTTCCAGGGATGAAGCTCCCACAATTTCTGAAGGCAACTTCTGTTCCGTTGGTTGATTGCTCTCACTGAAGGAAAATTTCTCCTTATTTCCAGGTTGAATCTCTGCTTGGTCAGTTTCCATCTATTGTTCCTTGCCTGGCCTTCAGGTGCCTTGGAGAATAGCTTGACCCCCTCCGCTCTATGGCACCCCCTCTAATATTGGAAGATGCTATCCTGTCTTCCCTGGTCCTTCTCTTCACTAGACCAGCCAGGCCCAATTCCTGTTCTTCCTATGTTTTAGCCTCCAGTCCCCTTATCATCTTGGTTGCTCTTCTCTGCACTCTTTCTAGAATCTCAACATCTTTTTTTATAGAGGCAGCCAGCAACAGCATCTTCTCCGCTCCTAAATTTTGGATCTAAAAAGAACCACATCCTGGAGGTTGGAGAGCCCTGGCTGCTACACACACACACACACAAACAAACAAACACACACACACACAGTGGCTTTGTTCCCACAGCATCCTTAACTAAGTTGCCTGCAGCTGCATTCACAACCCTGCTTACCCTGGATGGGCCTTCACCCTGGTTGTAGTTGTTTGCACGAGTGCTGTTTAAACCCAGTGGCGATTCTTAGCTTAACCTTAATTTATTGGGCAAGCAAACCCTGTGTATGGTTTATGGAGGGCAGCTGGAACGCCACCGGTACTTTTGGGCAAGCAGGTTTCCATGGGTTGTGTGAATGGGGCCAATTCGGGCTCCTGGCTTTCAGGCTCTTGGATCAGGTGTGGTTGTGGATTCCAGAAGGATCTTTCTCGGCCCCAATTTTGCAACAGCTGCAGGCTGGGATTTTTTTAGTGCGTCCTACTGTGATTGCTTCTTTTAAGTATGGAAATAATGTGTGTGGTTTTTTTTTAAATTATCATTTTGCTCTTTAAGAGGATTGCTCCAGGTGTTAGAAAAGAAAGATATCAAATTGCCCTAGCAATGTTGCGTGATTTCACAACATTGCAACCTTACTAATGTTTTGGGTGCTTTGGAGAGCCTTCAATACTACAATTGCCAGCATAGAGAGGAACCCTGTGATTGCAGCCCAACTCTAGACAGTTTGGTCTAGTGGTTAAAGCATCAGGCTTGAAATCAGGAGTGTGAGTTCTAGTTCGAGGCATGAAAGACAGCTGGGTGACTTTGAGCCACTCACCAGGCAGCTGTGAGTTCTAGTCCCATGTTAGGCATGAAAGACAGCTGGGTGACTTTGAGCCAATCACCAGGCCACTGTGAGTTCTAGTCCCGCCTTAGACATGAAAGACAGCTGGGTGACTTTGAGCCAATCGCCAGGCCACTGTGAGTTCTAGTCTCACCTTAGGCATGAAAGACAGCTGGGTGACTTTGAGCCAATCACCAGGCCACTGTGAGTTCTAGTCCCACCTTAGGCATGAAAGACAGCTGGGTGACTTTGAGCCATTCACCAGGCGGCTGTGAGTTCTAGTCCTGCCTTAGACATGAAAGGCGGCTGGGTGACTTTGGGCCACTCACCAGGAGACTGTGAGTTCTAGTCCCACATTAGTCATGAAAGACAGCTGGGTGACTTTGAGCCAATCACCAGGCCACTGTGAGTTCTAGTCCTGCCTTAGACATGAAAGACAGCTGGGTGACTTTGGGCCACTCACCAGGCGGCTGTGAGTTCTAGTCCCGCCTTAGGCATGAAAGACAGCTGGGTGACTTTGAGCCAATCACCAGGCCACTGTGAGTTCTAGTCCTGCCTTAGACATGAAAGACAGCTGGGTGACTTTGGGCCAATCACCAGGAGACAGTGAGTTATAGTTCTGACTAAACTTGAAAATCTGTGAGGTGACTTTGGGCCTGTCTCTCTCTCTCTCAGCCTTAACCCACCTCACAGGGTTGTTGTGGGGTTTCTTTTGTGGCAGAGAAGCGGGGAGGCAGCCTTGCCTGATGTGTTAGTAAGTTAATGTTGTTGTGGGAAAAGAGGAGGACAAGAGAATAGAGAATAACAGAGTTGGAAGGGACCTTGTAGGTCATCTAGTCCAACCCTCCTACCCGACCCAAGCAGGAAACCCTAAACCACTTCTGACAGCGAATTAGGTATGTTCACAGCCTTGAATTATTTCTAAATACAATGAAAGCAGGACGCAAATAAAATAAAAACGAAAAATGGAACTTTTCTTTAGAGCAAGATTTAAGAAGTTGTATCCCGGTGGTGTCCTACTTTAATCTGGTCAGTTATTAAAGCAACCCAGCAGCTGCATTCACAAAAACAAGCCAAGTGAAGCACAGCCTAATTTTAAACCTCAAATAATTTCCTTTGTGCAGAAAATTGGTGCTGGGGGGCAGCCGTGGGATAGGTTAATATTTTTATCGGAACTTCAAAATCGAGCTGAAGAAAACCAAGTTAACAACGATCCACAGACTTAAGGTGACTGCAAGTTTTCGCCTTCTCCTCTTTCAAGGTGTCGAGGCACCCTTGCAGCTCATGACAACTTGGGTGTGTGTGTGTGTGCTCCCCCTCCCAGCCTTCGTTCCTTTTTTGTTTGTTTCTTTCAAGTTTTTTAATTTTTTTTATTGTTTTACAAACATATCAATGAATGAATAGTGTGACGCCTGGGTGTCATACATTCTAATACAAACAAAACGGGTAGAATGAATCAGAGTTATTACATTCAACCCAACTGATATATTTCTAATAACGATACACGTTTATATTAAGTTGCAGTCTGTCATTATTCCATTATTCCATGTTTTTTTTCTCTTGTTACTGCTTTTATTTTACTGTATAAAAGTTTAGTTTAGTTTATTTAGATTTTTATACCGCCCTTCTCCCGAAGGACTCAAGGCGGTGTACAGCCAGATTAAAACAATAATATACAAAATTAAAATAACAATTAAAATACATATTTCCTTTCTATCCTACTTAACTTCTTTTTATTATTATTATTGAGTTTAATTGAATTTTAACAACTAAACCATTTTTATTCGACTCTTGTGCACGACTGTGACCATTTACGTATCATCCCATTAGTGTTCTCCTATATATAATATTACTAAATCTACTATCTTTTATTTCCCCTTTTTTCTAGTTTCGACCCAATTGATACCATTTCTCCCATATTACATAAAAATCCGAATCCATCAGTCCCTTCGGTTCAAGTGTCATTTTGTCCATCTCGGCATAATCCAATACTTTTCTAATTATTAACTCTTCAGAGGATACATCCTACCTAACTTCTAGTCATGTCACCTACCTAAAAAAAGAAAAGAGAGAGAGAGAGAGAGAAGGAAATCAGAACAACAACAAAAAAGAGAAATCATCTATCCATCGTCTCTTGTCCGCTTCAGTACTTTAATTGCTATGCTTTTTTAAAAAAATAAAGATTTTATTTTTCCACAACAAAAAGTAAAAAAAAACAACATTCACATCAAACAATTTCAATATGCTGAAGGGATGTTTACATATCTTCTTGTGCAATCTGAAATTCTAACGTATTTTCCCATCTAGCCAGTTATAGAATAGAATAGAATAGAATAGAATAGAATAGAATAGAATAGAATAGAATAGAATAGAATAGAATAGAATAGAATAGAATAGAATAGAATTTTTTTATTGGCCAAGTGTGATTGGACACACAAGGAATTTGTTTTGGTGCATATTCTCTCAGTGTACATCAAAGAAAAGATACCTTCATCAAAGTACAACATTTACAACACAATTGATGATCAATATATCATTGTAAATCATAAGGATTGCCAGCAACAAGTTATAGTCATACAGTCATAAGTGGAAAGAGATTGGTGATGGGAACTATGAAACGATTAATAGTAGTGCAGATTCAGTAAATAGTCTGACAGTGTTGAGGGAATTATTTGTTTAGCAGAGTGATGGCCTTCGGGAAAAAACTGTTCTTGTGTCTAGTTGTTCTGGTGTGCAGTGCTCTATAGCGTCGTTTTGAGGATAGGAGTTGAAACAGTTTATGTCCAGGATGTGAGGGGTCTGTAAATATTTTCACGGCCCTCTTCTTGGTTCGTGCAGTATACAGGTCCTCAATGGAAGGCAAGTTGGTAGCAATTATTTTTTCTGCAGTTCTAATTATCCTCTGAAGTCTGTGTTTTTCTTGTTGGGTTGCAGAACCGAACCAGACAGTATTTTATAATATTGCTTGTCTTCTTGGTCTCTGATTTCAAATGTCAATTTACTCATCTCTGCACATTCCATCATCTTCCTAATTATTTCATCTTGCAAAGGTAATTTCTCATTTGCTATGCTTTTTTTTTGGACTTGCCTCCAAATTTCTCTCTTGGATCTTTATCTCTGTCGGCATCTACTTCTTGGCTATTCAGTCTAAGCAATTTCTCTCATCTCTACCCTCTTCCACTGCCTAGTTTCCAAAATTTCATTTCCATGATAGCCACAGAAGGAAAGGTATCACCTGGGTTATGGGTTTTGGGGTTTTTTCCCCTCACCTGCACTTTGGCTTCATAGTCTGGCTTGTGAAGAAACAAGGTTTAGAGAGGATTCTGGGTCAAGCATTCAGAACAGAAAATGGAAGAACGAAGAATCGGCTTCTACAGCTAGGAAGGAGACAGGAAAATAAGGAACCTTATTCTTCAACAGCGGCCGAAATTGGAACCCACTACTGGGATGCGGTGGCTCAGTGGCTAAGGTGCTGAGCTTGTCGTTTAAAAGGTCAGCAGTTCAGCTGACCTTCAGCAAATCCCTAGAGCCGCATAACAGGGTGAGCTCCCATTATTTGTCCCAGCTTCTGCCAACCTAGCAGTTCGAAAGCAGGTAAAAAATCCAAGTAGAAAAATAGGGACCACCTTTGGTGGGAAGGTAACAGTGTTCCGTGTGCCTTTGGTGTTGAGTCATGCTGGCCACATGACCCCGGAGACGTCTTTGGACAGCGCTGGCTCTTCGGCTTTGAAACGGAGATGAGCAGCGCCCCCTAGAGTCGGGAACGACTAGCATGTATGTGCGAGGGGAACCTTTATCTTTTTACCTTCGCTGTTCTCCAAAGCACCTGAGGGCAGGACAAAAAGCAACTGGGTGGAAACGAATCAAGGAGAGAAGCAACCTGGATTTAAGGAGACACTTCCTAACAGTGAGGACAATTAATCAGTGGAACTACTTGCCTCTAGAAGTTGTAAATGCTCCAACACTGGAAGTTTTTAAGATGATGTTGGATAACCATTTGTCTGAAGTGGTGTAGGGTTTCCTGCCCGGGCAGGGGGTTGGACTAGAAGGCCTCCAGGGTCCCTTCCAGGCTTGTGATTCTATGTTTTGTGTTTCCCCACTCATCCAGAAATCCTTAACCTGGGTTAAGGGGTCTCTCTTTATCCCACACAGATAGTTCTCGCCTTACGACCGCAGCCGAGCCCAAAATTTCTGTCGTCAAGGGAGACATTGGTTATGTGAGTTTTGCCCCATTTTACGACATTTCTGGCCGCAGTAGTTGTTAAGTGAATTGCTGCGGTTGTTAAGCGAGTCACGTGGTCGTTAAGTGAATCCATTGACTTTGCTTGTCAGAAGGTGGCAAAAGGGGATCACGTGACCTCCCCTCCCCCCCCCTGTCATAAATATGAGTCAGTTGCTAAGCATCTGAATTTGGATCACGTGACCAGAGGGATGCTGGCAAAGGTCATAACTGTGAAAAACGGTCATAAGTCCCTTTTTTTCAGTTCTGTTGTAACTTTGAACGGTCACTAAATGATCTGCTGTAAGTCGGGGACTACCTGTACTTATTTATATTTCATACAGGCAGTCCTCAACTCACAACCGTTTGTTTAGTGACCGTTTAAAGTTACGACGGCATTGAAAAAAGGGACTTATGACCGTTTTTCACACTTACGACCGCGGCATCCCCATGGTCAAAATTCAGATGCTTGACAACCGACTCGTATTTATGACGGCCGCAGTGTCCCGGGGTCACGTAATCCCCTTTTGCGAACTTCTGACAAGCAAAGTCCATGGGGAAACCAGATTCCCTTAACGGCCGTGTCCCTGACTTATCAACTGCAGTGATTCGCTTAACGGCTGTGACAAAAAAAGGTCGTAAAATGGGGCCAAAAGTCACTTTAACCACTGTCTCGCTTAGCAATGGCCACGTTGAGCTCCATTGCGGTCGTAAGTCAAAGACCAGCTGTTGTTCACATCATACTTCACCTAGTCAGGTACCAGCAGTTTTTTGCTTAAGTTGTAGAATTCGGGGTTTTTTTTAAGCTTACCGTTTGCATGTCAAGCTTACCGTTTGCATGTATACTGCACGAATCAAGAAGAGGGCCGTGAAAATATTTGCAGATCCCTCGCATCCTGGACATAAACTGTTTCAACTCCTACCCTCAAAACGACGCTATAGAGCACTGCACACCAGAACAACTAGACACAAGAACAGTTTTTTCCCGAAGGCCAACACTCTGCTAAACAAATAATTCTCTCAACACTGTCAAACTATTTACTGAATCTGCACTACTATTAATCTTCTCATCGTTCCCATCACCCATCTCTTTCCACTTATGACTGTATGACTGTAATTTTGTTGCTGGCAATCCTTATGATTTATATTGATATATTGATCATCAATTGTGTTGTAAATGTTGTACCTTGATGAAGGTATCTTTTCTTTTATGTACACTGAGAGCATATGCACCAAGACAAATTCCTTGTGTGTCCAATCACACTTGGCCAATAAAATTCTATTCTTCTATTCTTGTGCAAATCCAGATAATGGCTTAAGACAATAACCAGGTGAATGAATTCTGGGATTTGAACTCCCCACACATCTGAAAATTGCTGAGCTGAGAAACCCTGCCTTATGACAAAAGACAGCAAATTAACATAATATGCAAATAGGGTGTCGTGGCTTGTAGAAGGTCCCTGTTTCTGGCTCTTGGGAATCCCTGCCTGCAATTGCGCCAGATCATGGGTGGGATCCAACTGGTGTCTGCTTGTAAACGGGCCAGGGGACGGAATGGAATGTATGGCAAGGGGAAAGGGGAGGGGGGAGGCAGGAAGGGAGGGGGGAGGGAGAGGAGAGAGGAGAGGAGAGGAAAAGAGGAGACGGTGGGGGGAAGAGAGGAGCAGAGAGAAGAGAAAGGAAAGTGAGAAGGGAAAAGAGAGAAAGGAAAGGGAAAAAGAAAAGGGGAAAGAAAAGGAAAAGGAAAAAAAGAAAGGGAAAGGGAGGGAAGGGGAGAAGAAGAAAGGGAGGGAGGGGGAGAGGAAGAAAGGAATGAAGGGAAAGAAGGAGAGGGGAAGAAAAGAGGGAGGGAGAGAGGGAAAGAGGGAGGAAGGAAAGGAACGAAATGGAAAGGAAAGGAAGGGAAGGGAAAGGAAAGGAAAGGAAAGGAAAGGAAAGGAAAGGAAAGGAAAGGAAGAAAGAGGGGGAGGAGAGGAGAATGAGAGGAGAGGGGGAGGGAGGAAAAAAAGAAGGAAGTGAGGAAAGGAAGGAGGAAGGAGAAATAGGAAGGGAAGGGAGGGAGGGAGGATAGAGGAAGGGAGGAAGGAAGGTTGATATGGAGGGGAAAGGAAAGGAAAAAGAGAAGAGGGAAGGGAAGGGAAGGGAAGGGAAAGGAAGGGAAGGGAAAGGAAAGGAAAGGAAAGGAAAGGAAAGGAAAGGAAAGGAAAGGAAAGGAAAGGAAAGGAAAGGAAAGGAAAGGAACGAAATGGAAAGGAAAGGAAAGGAGAGGAGAGGAACGGAAGGGAAGGGAAAGGAAAGGAAAGGAAAGGAAGAAAGAGGGGGAGGAGAGGAGAATGAGAGGAGAGGGGGAGGGAGGAAAAAAAGAAGGAAGTGAGGAGAGGAAGGAGGAAGGAGAAATAGGAAGGGAAGGGAGGGAGGGAGGATAGAGGAAGGGAGGAAGGAAGGTTGATATGGAGGGGAAAGGAAAGGAAATAGAGAAGAGGGAAGGGAAGGAAGGAAGGGAAGGAAGGGAAGGAAGGGAAGGAAGGAAAGGAAGGAAGGAAAGGAAGGAAGGGAATCTAATGACCTCCCTTTGCTTTCTCCCAAAATGAGGAGAGAAGATAGAAGGAAATATAAAATAAGAAGAGGAGAGGAGAGGCGCAGGAAAGGAGGAAGGGTAAGGGGAAAGGGCAGGAAGAAGTAAAAGAGAAAAGGGGAGAAAGAGGGGAGACGAGAGGAAAGGTAGAGGGAGGGAAGGAAGGGGAAGGGAAAGGAGAAGGAGAGGAGAAAGGGGAAGGGGAAGAGGAAGGAAAGGAAGAGGAGAAAGGGAACAAAAGAAGAGAAAAGGGGAAAAAGAAAGAAAGAAAGGGAAGGTTCTATTTTTGGCACAGCCCCGTGAGCTGCAAGCCTCTATCTGCCAGGAAGACATATGGCCAAAAGAAAACCCAATAAGCCACGATATCCTTGGGACTCCCAGCTAGCCGTCGAAACCAAACATCTGCCGGCTTGGATGACCTTGGCAAGCCACGCAGGCTCAGACCCGGCGACTGGCTGGCCCGGAGGCTGCCAGGAATGCCCAGAGCCCCTTTTGCAAAATCGGGAAGGCTGCTGAGAAACATTTGCTCCCCTTTTATTGTAGGAATGCACAAAACTGGTCGGTTAATAATGAGGTTCATTGCCCAAGAGAACCAGGTTTATTTCAGGATCATTTTGCAGGTAAGTCCTTGAGCCCAACATCTCTGGTCTTAAGCTAGACCTTTGTTCTGTGAGTTTTGCCCCCCTCCCCCGTTTTACGACGTTTCTTGCCGGAGTTGTTAAGTGAATCGCTAAAGGTGGTTAAGAGAGGTTATTAAATTAATCTGGCTTCCCCGTTGACCTTGCTTGTCAGGAGGCTGCAAAAAGACAGCAAACCCTACGCCCTTCTGATGATGTTCCCTAGTTGGGTGAAAAAATGTCTGCAGGAAAACGATCAAGCTCAGCACCAAGGACCCCACAGTCCTCCTCCTCCTCTTCCTCCTCTTCCTCCTCTTCCTCTTCCTCCTCCTCTTCCTCCTCCTCCTCCTCCCCCCCTCCTCCTCCTCCATGCTTCCTCTTTCTTCTGCTCCACTACTTTCATGCCCTTCTATCACTAATGATGTTACTTAGTTCGGTAATGAAATGTTTTATTTATTTTATTTATTTATTTTATTTTGTCACAACAATATATGTAGGAATCATACAAAAAGATTATATAGTAAATAAACACATATATGGGTAAATATAAGGAGGTATAAGCATATATATAGGAAGAAGAAAAGAAAAACAATAGGACAGGAACG
>NC_080541.1:227260400-227267900 GCF_028640845.1 Ahaetulla prasina | reverse complement strand
TTTAGCAGCGGGTTGGACTACATGACCTCCAAGGTCCCTTCCAACTCTGCTATTCGGTGTTCTTTCCCAGCTAGCCAACACCAGGAAGGACCTTCCGACAAGGAAAATCTGCCAAGGGGAAGGCAAATTCGCTTAACAACCATATTACTTGCTTAACAACTGCAGTGATTCACTTAACAACCCGGGCAAGAAAGGCCGTAAAACGGGGCAAACTCACTTAACCAAGGTCTCACTCGACAACAGAAACGTGGGGCTCAATTGTGGTCGTAACGTCGAGGACCGCCTGTGGGTTGGCTTCTCACCCAGTGCGTAACTCCTAAAGGATGGTGTAGGTCTCCTGCTTGGGTGGGGCAGGGGGTGGGTGGGGTTGGACTAGATGACCTACAAGGTCCCTTCCAACTCTGTTAATCTGTAAAGGAAAAAAAGGAGCCCTCGCCTTTTCTCCTTTACAGATCAGGAGGCTGTGAGTTCGATCCTAGGTAGTGGCAGACACCCTGATAATAAGCCCCATCGAGCTTTTCAGCGCATGCGCTAAAATAAACCTCCCCCCCCGAAAATAAACCCTCCCCGAAAATATTTAAACGCGGAGCTGGAAATCAGGTAAGACGGCAAGAGGAGCCCTATCTTGCTTCATGTGCCCCAAAATAATAAGACCTCCCCGAAAATAAGGCCAAGCGTTTCCCAAGCGGGGAAACACGGTATTTCTCTCTCTTTGGCCACTGTGAGAATATAACAAAACTCCGCACTGGTGACGGGAAAGGCATCCGGCCAGTAAAACACTCTGCTAGCTCCATTAAGTTGCTCAGACTCCACCCCGCAAGGGATTATGGGGTCATTAAAAAATAAGACATGCAGTGTTCTTGAGCAGGGACTAAGGATGGAAATGAATGAATTTTTTTTATTTAATTTACATTTATATCCCACCCTTCTCCGAAGACTCAGGGCGTCTTATACTATGTTAGCAATAGTCTTCATCCTATTTGTATATTTATATACAAAGTCAACTTATTGCCCCCAACAATCTGGGTCCTCATTTTACTTACCTTATAAAGGATGGAAGGCTGAGTCAACCTTGGGCCTGGTGGGACTAGAACCTGCAGTAATTGCAAGCAGCTGTGTTAATAACAGACTGCCTTACCAGCCTGAGCCACAGAGGCCCTGAATGAATGAATGAACTGCAGCTAGAAAGCATTCTCCCCCTTCTTACCAGCTCCTTCCTTCCTTTCCCCCCTCCCCTGCATTTCTGACACCCCCCCTCCCCAAGTTCTTAATTCAGAAATACCTGCCTTAGGCTCCAAAGCGCTTTTATCATCCTTTGAAGAGCTGAGCCAAGCAGAATGCTCCGGCTGGCCTGGCGTCTTCTACCATGGGGGGTGGGGGGCTGAGGGGGGGGGGAAACAACCGGGTTGCCCTTGAAGAAGCTAAAGCTATGTGAAATACCAATTTAAAAATGGAGAATTTCCCCTGCCTCCTTCCCCCCACCCGCCCCCGCACGAAGGTCAGGCGAGCTGGCAAGCGGGAAGAAGCCGGGATTGGATCTGGACCGCGTTCCGCATCCATCCATCCATCCATCCCTCCATCTATCCATCTCGGGAGCCAGACCAGGCAGGTGGCGGAGCCAAAATCTGCACAGTTTGCAGGCGGAGGGGCAGAAGCCCTCCTGAAAAGAAAGGCTATTTGCCAACGGGGAGGAAGGACGGGGGGAGGGGGTGTGTGGCGGTGAATGTTTTGAGAAGGATGGAAGGAAAATAAAAATTGCTTATTCGGCAAATGCTGGGAGAGAAGGGAAGGGAAGGGGAAGGAGAGGAGAGGAGAGGAGAGGAGAGGAGAGGAGAGGAGAGGAGAGGAGAGGAGAGGAGAGGAGAGGAGAGAGGAAAAGGAAAGGAAAGAATGGAAAGGAAGGGAAGGGAAGGAAGGAAGGAAGGAAGGAAGGGAAGGGAAGGGATGGAAGGAAGGAAGGAAGGGAAGGAAGGAAGGAAGGAAGGGAAGGGATGGAAGGAAGGAAGGAAGGAAGGGAGGAAGGAAGGAAGGGAAGGGATGGAAGGAAGGAAGGAAGGAAGGGAAGGGATGGAAGGAAGGAAGGAAGGAAGGAAGGAAGGAAGGAAGGGAAGGGAAGGGAAGGGAAGAGGAAGGAGAGGAGGAGAGGAAGGAAAGGAAAGAAGGAAGGAAGGAAGGAAGGAAGAGGAGGAGAGGAGAGAGAGGAGAAGAGAGGAGAGGAGAGGAGAGGAGAGAGGGAAAGGAAAGGAAAGAAGGGAAAGGAAGGGAAGGGAAGGGAAGAGGAGGAGAGGAGAAGAGAGGAGAGGAGAGGAGAGGAGAGGAGAGGAAAGAGGAAAAGGAAAGGGAAAGGAAGGGAAGGGAAGGGAAGGGAAGGGAAGGGAAGGGAGAATAAGGAAAGGAAAGAAGGAAGGATGCAATATTCCAAGTGTGGCCTTACCAAGGCATTATAAAGTGGTACTAGCACTTCACGTGATCTTGATTTTATCCCTCTGTTTATGCAGCCCAGAACTGTGTTGGCTTTTTTAGCAGCAGCTGCACACTGCTGGCTCATATCTAAATGGTTATCCACTAGGACTCCAAGATCCCTCTCACCAGGAAGGAAGGAAGGAAGGAAAGGAAGGAGAAGGGAGGGAGCGAGGGAGGGAAGAGGAAGGAAGAAAGAACAGAACAGAGGAGAAGGTGAAGGTGAAGGTGGAGGGAAGGAGGGAGTGAGGAAGGAAAGAAGGGAGGAGGGGGAAGAAAGAGAGAAAGAGAGACAAAGAAAGAAAGAGGGAAAGCGAGAGAGCAAGGTAAGAAAGGGAGAGTGAAAGACAGAAAGAGAAAGGTAACAGTAACAGAGTTGGAAGGGACCTTGGAGGTCATCTAGTCCAACCCCCTGCTCATGCAGGACAGCTGTACTAAGGATTCGAACCGCCAAACTGCCGACCTTTCTAATCGACAAGCTCAGTGTCTTAGCCACTGAGAGAGAGACGGAAGGAAGGAAGGAAGGAAGGAAGGAAGGAAGGAAGGAAGGAAGGAAGGAAGGAAGGAAGGAAGGAAAAATAAAAATAAATAAAGGAAAGAAAGAAAGATAGATAGATAGAAAGATAAAAAATAAAAAAGAAGGAAGGAAGGAAGAAAAAATAAAGAAAGAGAAAGAAAGATAGAAAGGAAGGAAGGAAGGAAGGAAGGAAGGAAAAATAAACAAAGAGAAAAAGAAAGATAGAAAGATAAAAAGATAAAAAAGAAAGAAGGAAGGAAGGAAGGAAGGAAGAAAAAATAAAGAAAGAGAAAGAAAGATAGAAAGAAAGGAAGGAAGGAAGGAAGGAAGGAAGGAAGGAAGGAAGGAAGGAAAGAGGGAGGAAAAAAATTAACCCCCCCCCACAATCTCTCTGTCTAAAGTTAAGCAACTCTCGGTCTGGTTTACAGTATAATCCCGGTAAAAGCATAAATATAAAAACAATTAAAATGAACCTGAGTTAAATAGAGGCTAAACCCCCCCAAACAGGCAGCCTTTGATGCAGGAATTCTATGGCCTTGGCCGCTGCTGGCACAGCTTTAATCATCCAAGGAGACGATCCCAACTCCTGGGATGATGACAAAGTGATATTCCTTCCTTCCTTCCTTCCTTCCTTCCTTCCTTCCTTCCTTCCTTCCTCCCTCCCTCCCTCCCTCCCTCCCTCCAAAACCATCTGGCTTTCTTGCCGGCTACCCAGATTCCGACAGAGCAGGCGGGCACCGCAAATGCTTTCATAAAGTCACTATTTTCAGTAAGACGAGTCAATTTGGGAAACCCGATTCTCTTGCTGATGGTGTGATTCGCTTAATAACGGCAGTGATTCCCTTAACAACCGTGGTTAAAGAAAGGTCATCCAATCGGGCAAGTCTCGTTTAACAAGCGTTTTTGCTCAGCAACAGATAAATTCTGGCCCTGATTGAGGTTCGTAAGCTGAATGCAGCTGAGGGTCCGAAGCTCGATTTCCTTTCTCTTGGACATTGGGCCTGCCTTTTGGCTGGGGACGATGGGTCCATTCGGCACAGAACGCCCATCAAAATTCACACTTGCACGCACACCCAGATCCACACTTGGGTTTTTGTTTTTTGTTTTTTTCTCTTTTAATTCATGAACCAGGAGCGATGTTTTGCACGCTCGGGATGGGAACGATCTTTGCTCAGGTTAGCTTTTGGCTTCGCTGCCTCCTTGTCGGTCACCTTGCTACAATTTCAGGGAAAATGTGAAAAAATTGCTGAGCAGTGCCTTTTTGTTTTTTCCTGCCAGGAGTGCGATTGTGCTTGGTAAATAAGGAGGAAGGAGAGCAACAAACAAACAAAAAAAAAAAAGGAAGGGGAAAAAAGGGAAGGGAGATGAAGGAGATCTCTGCAGCAGAAAATAATTTGGGGAGGGGTCTGGGCTGCTAATCCCCCTTGGGTTTCATACCTGCATAATCCAAGATGGGTTTTTTTTTTTTTTTAAATTAAGCTCTCTCTCTCTGCTGCAACCTCCTGTACGAGAAATTTGCAGAGAGAATAAAAATAGGTTGGATTTATTTAAAAAAAATCTCTTTGTTCCTTCAAGACTTTTTAAAACACAATCAATATATAGTCCTGGAGGAGGAGGAGGAGGAGG
The DNA here is from genome assembly GCF_028640845.1 of Ahaetulla prasina. Classification (NCBI taxonomy): domain Eukaryota; kingdom Metazoa; phylum Chordata; class Lepidosauria; order Squamata; family Colubridae; genus Ahaetulla; species Ahaetulla prasina. The sequence continues at coordinate 227,263,297 of NC_080541.1, read as the reverse complement.
AGGAGGAGGAGGAGGAGGAGGAGGAGGAGGAGGAGGAGGAGGAGACGGCAGGGAAAGGACAATCTCTCTTGCTGAGCATTGAAAATGGAGCCAAGACAGGTGCATTTACAGAGGTGGGGCGGGGAGAGGGAGAGAGAAAGAAAGAGAAGAGGATGGAGAAAGTGGGAGAGAGAAAGAGAAAGAAAGAGAAAGAGAGAGAAAGACAGGGAGAGAGAAAGAGACAGAGAGAAAGATGAACAGAACAAGAGAGAGAGAAAGAGAGAGGGGGAGAAAGAGAAAGAGAGAAAGAGAGAGAGACAGAAAGATGGAGAAAGGGAGAAAGGGAGAAAGAGAGAGAGAAAGAGAGAGAGAGAGAGAAAGAGACAGATTGTGAAAGAGACAAAAAGAAAGAGAGAGAGAGATAAAGAGAGAAAAAGAGAGACAGACAAGGAGAAAGAGAGAGAGAGGGAGACAGAGAGACAGAGAGAAAGAGAGAGACAGAGAGAGACAGATGGTGAAAGAGACAAAAAGAGAGAGACAGGGACAGAGAGAGACAGAGAGAGGGGAGAAAGAGAAGGAGAATGAGAGACAGACAGACAGACAGAGAGAGAGAAAGAGAAAGAGAGAAAGAGAGGGAGAAAGAGAGGGAGACAGAGAGACAGAGAGACAAAGAAAGAGACAGATGGTGAAAGAGACAAAAAGAGAGAGACAGAGAGGGGAGAAAGAGAGGGAGAATGAGAGACAGACAGACAGACAGAGTGGGAGAAAGAGAGAGAGAGAAAGAAAGAGAAAAAGAAAGAGAGAGAGAAAGAGAAAGAGAAAAAGAGAGACAGACAGAGAGGGAGAAATACAAATGCACAGATATATACTATCCTTTCCTTTATGAACTGATGCAGTTGTCCTCGATTTACGACCGCAATTGAGGCCAAAATTTCCATTGCTAAGCAAGAGAGCTGTTAACCAAGTTCTGTCCCATTTTATGACTCTTCTTGCCACCGTTGTTAAGTGAGCCACTACAGTTGTGAGTAACGCAGTTCTTTAGTGAATCTAGTGACTTTGTTGTCAGAAGGTCCCAGAAGGGGACCCAGAAGTGATACCGGGAGACTGCAAACGTCTGAATGGTCATCGTTGTGACCATGGGGAGGCGGCAATGGTCGTAAGTCAGAAACCCGCTCAGAAGCTACTTTTTCTGGGCTGCTGTCGTTTTGAATGGTTGTAAGTCGAGGACTACCTGCACTTTCTTCAAGGAGCTTCTTTCCCTGTAGAGAAATGAGCCCCATCCTCCTTCTTCCTCTGTACATTTTGGGGCTCTGCAATCGGGCTCAGTTGCGGGGGAGGGTCCTAGAAAGCCTCCTTTAAGAGACGGGGACTTCAACTCCCAGAATTCCCCAGCTGGCACATGTTATATGACCTGTGGACTTTTCTCTCTTCTCCTCTCTTCTCCTTTCCTTTCCTTTCCTCTCTTCTCCTTTCCTCTCCTTTCTTCTTTCTTTTCCTTTCCTCTTTTTTCCTCCTTTCCTTTCCTTTCCTTTCCTTTCCTCTCCTTTATTCTTTCTTTTCCTTCTTTCCTTTCCTTTCTCCCCCCCTCCTTTCTTCTTTCTTTTCTTTTCCTTTCCTCTCTGCTCTTCTCCTCTCCTTTCTTCTTTCTTTTCCTCCTTCCCTTTCCTTTCCTTTCTTTTCTCTTTCTCTTCCTTTCCTTTCCTTTCCTTTTTCTTTCTTCCCTTCCCTTCCCTTCCCTCCCTTTCTCTTTTCTTTCTCTCCTCTCCTCCCCTCCCCTCCTTTCTTTTTCTCCCTTTCTCTTCCTTTCCTTTTCTCCCTCCCTCCCTTTCTCTTTCTTTCCTTTCCTTCCCTTCAATTCCCATCCCTTCCCTTTCTCCTCCTGTGCTGCGATCACAGGAAAATCTTCTCCCCATTTATTCCGCTGACTCTCCAGTGGAGATTGGATCCCTTTCTCCTCTCCGAAAGCCAGATCAGCAGAGACAGATGTCCTCAGAATATGTCAACTTCTGTTGAATTCGTCAGATAAAAATAGCCTCCACTCCGACATTTCAGAGATGGAAATTGCACACCACCCAGAACAAATCGCTGAGAGCCTATTTCGGTTTCCTGCATGCAAGGATGGCACAACTACCAGTCCCCTGCTACTGGGTGTGATAAAACCCCCAAGATGGCTGACAGGGTCTTAGAGGTCCTCTAGACTAACCACCACCACCACCCCGACTTAGAGCAGGTGTTTTTGGAGGGGGGGCAGGTAAACTCTGGGGGACACAGTGAAATCCTTCCCAGTTGGGATGTTAAGAGAAAATGGGGTAAGATTACACTTTTATTTATGATATTTATGATATTTATATAACTACCCATCTTACAAAAGCAGGAAACTTAAGGCAGCTCTAGAACGTCTCCTGGTCATTGGCCCAAAATCATCTAACTGACTTTCATGCCTAAGGCGGGACTAGAACTCACCGTCTCCTGGTCATTGGCCCAAAGTCACCCAACCCACTTTCATGCCTAAGGCGGGACTAGAACTCACCATCTCTTGCTGATTCGCCCAAAATCACCTAATTGACTTTCATGCCTAAGGCGGGACTAGAACTCACGTTCTCCTAGTGATTGGCCCAAAGTCACCCAGGTGGCTTTCATGTCTAAGGCGGGACTAGAACTCATTGTCTCCTGGTGATTGGCCCAAGGTCATCCAGTTGGCTTTCCTGTTTAAGGTGGGACTAGAACTCCCCATCTCCTGGTTTCTGGCCCAGTGCCTTAACCACTAGACCAAACTGGCTCTCTATATATCTAACTCCCATCAGGCACACATCAGGATACACCAGGCTGGGGATATCCCTTGCAGACAGACCCTCCTTCCTTCAATTTGTCCTTGGGGATGGGGGGTAAGGACAGAAGTGACCTCCCCCCTTCCGCTC